>NW_027122538.1:0-32827 GCF_030686945.1 Centruroides vittatus
CAAATTTCTAATATCGACATATAGGAATATTTTTATGTATCAATATTATATTTTGATACTTTTATTTTTCTTCACAAAGAACATCTTAAAACATTAACTTTACCAACATAAAAGCAGTTGAAGTAGGAACTGGCTGAAAATGACAACGAATTATAAGCTCTGTTCTGGGAATGTAAGCTTGTTTGTCCCATCTTTGATATAATTAGATTTTTTCTGTATTTACACTCAACTTACGTAAAAATTATTGTATTGCGCTGTTTATATTTAACAGCTTATCTTTGTTTCTCTTTACTAAATTGAATTCAACAGTAAAATACTCGGAAACTCTAAATTATAAAAGCTGAATTTAAGAAAATTAAATCGCTTAATTTTTACAATATCAACTTAAAATAGATAAAAGCATTATTAAATAATTATTATTTATTTGTGTATATCGACTTCTTTCGAAGAAATAATCATTTATTGTACAGTTTTTATAAGATGAAAATTATTCCACTTTCTTTGATGGAAATTTTTACAATTCACTAATTGTACACAAACATTAAATTTTAAACATATTTCTTGGTGATAGGACAATCACATGATTGAAAGCTATTTTTATCAATTTGGCAGAAGTTCTCCTATAGTGATCTTTGTTATATCTAATTTGCATATTAGTGATAGTACATTACTAATCTTTATTAAATGGATCTAGACATTTTATGTTATTTAAATTTGACTGGATTAGTAAAATAATTATATAAAATTTGTGTTTTGAAGAAAAGTTTCAATGCCATGTGACGTAACAGCCATCCCATGGTTCACGGAAGATTTTGTGTAATGATATTTTTTATATTTAATTTTCATAATTATACTGATAAATTATTAATATTTATATAACAGATTTAGTTGTTGTGTTCATCGGGTTTCGTGAAAGAATTTTTTAAAACTTTTAGCGTTTACTTACAAACTTTTAGTCACATGATGTCACTGGACAAGAGCATTTTCATTTTGTCTATTGTATATGATCAGTTCCAGCTAGATTCCTTACAGTGTGGTTTGGTGTTTGTATATTCTCACTATCTTTCGAAGTTCACTGCGATAAATTTTTATTACATGGACATATACATTTTGCGTTATTTTTGATGGATGAAAGGTGGAAATGTTTACTGTAAATTTAGAAAGAAAAGTTAAAAAATAAATTTATTTTCGACAATTAGCAAGAACTGATCTTTGGATATAACACTTGGATAAAAGTGGAAGCATGTATTATTGGACTACTAATTTATTTGTGCATATAATTATCTAGTTCTAGTTTCGAAACATTTATGATTTTTAGTGTTTATAAGTGTGTTATTTACACATGTCTACCAATTTAGTGCTGAAACGTAGAACTACATCAAAAAAGAATACTAAGTTCAATTAGCAACTAGTCCCTTTATTAGCAAATAAATTTCTTAGTAGATTTTTTTACATTATAAGTGTAATTAGATGAAAGAAAATGGAAGTGAATATAGAAAGTACAATATAGCAAGACTAATAGATAAAAGTATTATTATGTATTAATCAGAAAATGTTAGTAAAATTTATACTTTTACAATTTTGTATTCATAATTATGGCCTAGTGTTTATATCGAAAGTAATTTTCAGTTATATTTGTAATCACAGTTACAAATTATGTAAAATTTCAACTTGGTATAATAATATATTATTCGAATAGTAATGGCGCTTAAATATTTACAGGATTAATTAAAGTTTTTGAATTTTCTTTGATGAAAGTGAGGAAGGCAAGAATATCGACAGTTGTATAATGAACTGAATTTAAGTAAATTAGTTTGACTTTGTATGTTTCGATCTAATTTTTCGTTATATTGCGATATACGAACTTTTGATTTTGTGATAAGAAATATATTTTAAGTAATAGAATAGATACTTTATTTTATGGTCATTATTCTATATCTTCATAGACATTTTTTAATACTTTTTTATTGATATTTTTAATATTATTCATGTAAATGAAGAAATGTAATCATTTTATTATTATCTGTAACGTTTATTTTTTTAAATGAAAAAATGTAATCATTTTATTACTATTTGTCACGCTTATTTTTTAAATGAAAAAATGTATTCATTTTATTATAATGCTTATTTTTAAATTTTAAATTAAAATGTAACCATTTTTATTATCATTATTGTAGTCTCTATTTTACCAATAAAAGTGAGAGAGAGAAAGTTGTTGTGATTATTTAATTATTTACACTTGCAACACTATCGGGAGAAAGTATTTAAAACTTCTTTAGAAAAATAGATACTAACTCAATATTAGTCATAAAATAATGCTAATTTTTCCAAGAGAAAAAAGTAATATTTTATTTTATCGAACAATCTATAACTTTTCTTCAATTATAAATTTATCCGTTGTGTCTAACTGTTTATTTAATCATCGTCTGAACATTAGAGATTCTCAATCTTTATTCCAATGAAAGAAAGTCTTGTTTTTTATTCCAATTTAAAAAAAACCATCGCCACATAAAAAACTTATTACCAAACATAAAAAACTAGTCGCCAGACAAGCAGTCAATTTATTTAATCACAATTTAATATTTTTGTCAACAGATGGCGCCACATTGCTGTCAGATGTGAATATAAGTTTTAGAAAAAATACAATTTTTAAAACATTAATAAAATATTAGTTCTCTTTTATATAAAATTAAAACTGTAATAATCGGTTTTATTTAATTTATATTTTTTTGGAATCTAAGAATTGTTTTTTGAAGTCTGTACCATTTTAAAAAAATATTAGTTTTCTTATACAAAGAAAATGTTAAAATATTTCAGAAACTCGCGTTTAAATCACGCGGAAAAGTATAACTGAAGGAACATCAAGAATGGGTGTGGTTTTGATGGGTAGGCGAGCTTCTGTAATACAAAATATTTTAGAAACGGTCAAGCGATTTAGCGGTTATTGCGAAATTTGTCGATTATAGCCCCTGGTGGCCGTCTTTCCTGTGAAAAAATAGCGAGATACTGAGATAAAAGTTATAAAGTGTTTAACTTTTACAAAATTATCCCAGAGGCGGTCATATATAGGAGAGACCGGGACAACTTTGGCATGTTAAGAATAAGTTAACTTTTATGTAATAAATACTGCTGTAAACTAAAATAAAAGCGTTGTTTATTGTTTACCAGAATGTAGTCTTACCATAGAACTGGTTAAAATCAGTTTGGAAAAAAAATAATTATAATAATAACAACTGTATAAAGAGATAGCGTTTGCTGAAGTTGCCCCTGGTATAAGGGAACTTCGAACTTCAACAGTAATAGAACAAGACAGGGAGGTATATAAATTTGTGTTATTAACAATGTATATGTTGGAATTCACTATTAAAACAAAGAAATATTCTTCCAAAGACCTATTTACTATTATAACAACAAAATACAAGATCAAAGGCATATTTAAGTAAAGAAAATGTAAAAAAAAATTAATTACGGAAAAAATGAAACCGATAATGAATGAAAACATTATTATGCAAGTTAAAAGCAATATAAAGTAAAATGAATTAGTGAACTCAAATAAACAGTAGAAATGAAATATGCTTAACAGCAAATTGTTTAAGATAGGCACCGCTGCCGAAGAAGCCCCAATAGTGACGATTTAGAAACATTAAGTGGAAACCTGAGAATAGGGTACTAAGCCATTATCTGGTCACATAAATAAGTTAATGTTTTATCCTTCTAACAGGAACAGCAACTTTCGTTATTATGGAATTATAACAGAACATGCCAATTCCGTATAAATGGAAGCAAAATATTACATGAAATCGAATAAAAATGACAATTTACTTGTTAATTCAACTGCGCTTGTTGGAAAAAAATACAATCACCCTACTCAACAAGCCATCAATAGAACTCAACTACTTAACCATTAAAGAGAGTCTATTTTTATTTTGTTTCTAAAAAAATGCGATTGACTAACTTGCCCCGTATGCCGATCTTGCCCCGGTCTCCCCTATACTACTACTATCCTATATTTAATTGTTAGACACGTGAAAAATGACTCAAATAACTCTACGAGACAAACTCATCACTTAGACATGGTCTTTTGATTAGCATTCACTGATGATTTCTCCGTTCTCTCTGTTGAGTTACATGTAACAGATTTAAGCATGGAGACCAATTAGTTAAAAATAGTACTATTTATCCAATCTACTTGTTACTTTCTTTCATTCAGAAAGACACTCTTCAGTTACTTCTTTTAAAATATGCAGATAGTAATTCAGAAACGTATATTTTTAATTAAGAAATATATGTTAGTTCTGCGCGAAGTGATATGTTCGTGAAAAAAACAAAACAACGATCTATTTCATCTCAATTTTCCAGGTAATTGGTAGTCTTCAGACCTAATCCATTTCATCCCAATTTTTACTTTTCCGGATGTTATAATATAACACACGAAAAGTACGACGGTCAGTCAAAAAATCACGCTGAAGTTTTTATATTTTCGGACTTGAAATGTCAAAGGAATACAATAATGGAGAAGGGGTAATTTCTGTATGTATAAATGTAACTGTTTGTGACATGAATTTCTTGACTATCTTTGAAGCTTAATAAAAGCTTTGACTTTTTTAAAAAATATCTGAACTTGTTCACCGCAGTTTGTTTATTAAAAAAGTAATATTAAATTATCGAAAGTAAAGGTCGATTTTGGGGTGATAAAAAGAGTTGAGTTTATCTCCAGTAGAATCAAGGTTAATGATGCATTTACTGCTTATTACCATTTACAATTTTTACCCTTAAAACTAAAATTTTTACCATTTTAAGATAGTTAAAAATATAAAAAAATTTAAATAAAATATCGTAACAAATGGTGCCACCAAATTTTTACATGTTGTTGGGAAAGTTGAACAATTCGTTGCTGGATTTTCTAATGAAAGCTTATTACTTGTACTGTAATTTCTGAAGATCAAAATTAGATCAGACTATATTTTTCGGCAAAAAAACTGAATAAAATTACTTCTTACACAATTCATATTTTGCGCAGATTACGTAAATATTGAATATTTATGGCACATTTAAGTTTTTTTTTTTTTTGCAGATATTGCACGAGAAATTTGCACTTTGCCCACAAAATCTCGATAGACTGTAGCGATTAAAAGTCGGAGACAAATATTAGAGCCCTGGCACACTTTAATTCACGATTACATTTCTGAAAGTAAATGAAAGAAAAACTAATAATAAAATAAATTTGAGGCGTTATACTTTAAAAATTTTTATCTATGTACTAGACTATATAACATAAACAAAAACATATGAAATGTACGAAGTCGAAAATACAGTTTAAGTACTGTACAAAATTAATAAATGACCCAATATATCTTTTATTGTGTGAAAAAGTAGTTACTGCTTTTTGCATTTAATAAGATTGATTTATTCCAATATAAATTAAAATTGTTTATAATGATATGTTTTTCAAAACCGATCACACTTTTTAATGATACGTTAGAAATTTGTTAGTCTGGCCAGTATGAAAGCAGTAATGACGAATTATTAAAGTTGTCAGATTGTCGAACTTTACTCTATTTTCTTAACATTAGATTTTGTAGTCATTAGAAGACATCTTAATAGATGTAGACAACTTCTGCGAAAGATTTTGTGTTTTTCTTCTACTCACTCTTGTTTTTCTTTTCTTATTTTTGAACCTATTTGTCACACAACTAATAGACATTCATATATGCGAATGCTGTCCGTGATGCAGGATACATAAACGATGGCACATACCTTTAAATAACTGATAAATAAAAATATTATGTAATAATTCGGATCTACTGAATGGAACTATATTGCTGAAATAAGACGATAAAACATCTAATAATGAATTACGGTCTGGTTCCTACCCGGAGAACTTCTTCATAAAAACGAATCCCAGTTCTGGCTTTACAGTCAAGAAAATCCGAAAAACACCACTTGTCTAAACGTTTACGTGGTGCCATCCCACGACAGGTACTAGAAATAATTGGTTTTCTAATGAGTGTGAGAATTAGTATAATTATACCAAGATTTTTAAAAATATAAGGAAATTATTTGCACAAATTTCTTGTATTTTGAAGGATTGTCGGATTAACCAGTCTTGGTTAATAAAACAACTATTAAGTGGAGAATTAAGCAATGCGATATAGATGAGATCTTCCAAGGGGAGAAGCTGAGGTAAAAAAATTTCTGTATAAGTTTGATTATATCATACACGGGTAGAGGTCCGAATTCTTGAGAAATGCCTATCGGTTTAACTAGTTTTTTTATCGGTGTGTGTATAAGTTAGTTAATACTACAGTAAATAATGATTCTTAATATCTCAAAGAGCCATAAACCGATTTAGATGACATTTAAATTGTTTAGTATCCGTAATGTGTATTATGTAGGACTTCAATTTCGAATAAATTCGTTCGATCATTTTTAACTTAACTAATAGGGATGTTGTTATCTAGATCTTGAGTTTTTTTGTAACTGTTAGTTGGGCAAAAGCTTCTAGTCTATATCGCATTCATTGTCGCTTTACGACAACAATGGACTCCTCCCCCAGCTAGGTAATTAGTAGTAATTAGACATACGGCAAATTGCCTGTAAATAATGGCAATAACTTCTCCCCCTCTCTAGCTAGAGAGATGGGGTTTGTTTTGTTTAAAAGAAGACAGATGTGTCTATCTAATGACGCACAAAGTTCAGCGATTCTCTATAAATTATTTTTTTTTCTGTTGTTCAAAAACTTCAAATTTTAGTATTATTTTAAATTTGTAATAAACTATAAATTAAACAGTCGTAAACTGTAATATGATTTTAATCAAACACAAAAAACAGATAAAACATAAGGCGATTTTAAAGCGAAATATCGCGATTTAAAAATTATCCAAAAAATGCAAAAAATGCGCCACATGACGAATTCCAATAAAAAATGTTCTGTAGATCGCCAGCATGGAGAAGGCTAAACAAGAACTCTAATAGCGCTTCCAAACAGGATTCAATCTTAATAGAGGGGTATAAGATTTCGTAATCTAATATTGTTTTTACTTCTTCATCCATCAAAATAATGTCTTGCAGCTTTTTAACTACCGCTGTGAAATTTCTTTGCAACCAATATACTACTGTCCATTAAAGAGGAGATAGGGCCTATAACCATGCAACCTTTTTTCTAAGTAAAATGTAAGTGCTTTACGTTTTTTCCACTATTAGCCTTATTTCTTCGCCTTTTTTGTGTGTTCTAGCAAAGGCGAAAAGCCTAGGAATTTCATGTCTGGGATTGCGGCATTTCTTAATAAAAGGTAAAACGTTCGCAAACTTGGTACTCTTCAGTTTTTTTAACTTTTCTATCAATATATTCAACAATTTTGTTATTGATCTTGATACATTCCGTTTTTTTTGAAGTACTCTTCCAAGGCTTTATCATACGTTTGTTTTTTAATTATAACTATTTGTTTACTTTTATCCGCTCTTGCTACAATTAAATTGTTTGCTTGCAGCCAACGCTTAGTATACAGCATGTCATTGTTCATACTTTCTCCTCTTTTCCACGTTTCTTGATTTTTAATAGATGTTTTCCAACGTAAATAATTTTTCTCTGTCGAATCTAACCCAACAATCTTTCTTTCGATCTCCTGGATGGAAACTTTCCAATCCTTGCATTTTCTGGGAGGAAGATCAGACCATTGTTCAGAACTGCTTTTACCCTATTCAGTACTTCAACTTGGTCCCAAACAACATATGTTGTAATGTTCTTCTAGAAGCCTGGTTATAAAAATTCTATATCATTCTCTTAACGTATTGCTTTGTTAAGCTCTTATGAATATTATCCGTAAGACGGACGACTCCTTGGTTTATATCCATTAGTTCATAAGAGCTTAACAAAGCAATACGTTAAGATAATGAAATAGATTTTTTATAAGCAGGCTTCTAGAAAGAAGGGAGAGGAACATACAAAGCGTTCCAACCGAATAAAGCATGAAAATTTGCCAGTGTTTTAAATCAACTGTCACTGCATTGTGTCTACGCAAGAAAAAAATTACAACATATATTGTTTGGGATAAAGTTGAAGTACCGAATAGGGTAAAAACAGTTCTCACAAATGGTCCGAATCAGAATATATATTTGGTTTTATCAGTTTTTACGGGCTATTGTTTAAGTGGCATTCATCTGCAATAAAACTTGCTAAATTTTATCTACACATTCTATTGGTTATTTCTTCAGACGCTGACAATTTGTAGAACTTCATAAAACAGGACACGGTCCAAGATACGAAGTTTCGATTTTTCTGACTTTGACATGAAATTTATTTAATTTATAAGATAAATATTATACCTTTTGGCCTAATTTTTGACGACAAAGTAATAAGATGAAAATTACTACTTTACAATGAAGTACTTTATATTTTAAATCGGTTTGATTATTGTAATGATGAAGATTTGCTGAAAACGTTTCTATTTAATAGATAATGTAACTGCAGAGTAGAAGAGATTAAACAATTTTATGTGTAAAATAAATTTTTAATATTTTAACTAAAATACATATAATATATTACATTATATAAGTCAAGTAATATACTTAATATATACAAAAGTTTTATATTATAAAACTTTTAACTTAAAAAATTAAAAAACACGATTATACCGTGTTTTTTAATTTTTTTTGTTTACTATCTTATTTTCTTTGAAAAAGATACTTCGCATTTACTGTAATTAAGCATTTTTATAATAATTAATATGTGGCAGGTGCACTAAGATAGCCTTGTCTCGTTGGTAGACTGCCAAAGTTTTAGATTCATTTTGGTGTCAACGAAAAATAATTGTAATATGCAATATTTTTTGTTGCGCTTCCTGATGCGAGTAAGATGGTTGTAAAAGTAAAAATGTACAGCCTGTATTGTAATATCATCAGATTCATTGAAGAGCCAATGTAAACGTACATTAGTTTGACATCTTACACAGTATTTTTCAGAGTAACTTATAATTCGTCACTTCAAAAATATTTTTAACAAATATAAGAATAATTATTGAAAAATTTACATAAGCACAAATATTTATTATAAATGTATGAAAATTATGTATTTGCAAGTGTTGTAACTCCAAACAAAAATGTATTTTTTATTTCTTACTAATTAATGCGTACTTAATATAATTAATTGAAAATGCATTCAAATTTTTGAATAATGGCCACTGATGGTGGCTTAGCAGTTCCGTTCCTGAACACTGAAAAGTTGGTTGTGAATTCGTTTCTTGCCGAGGCCGGCTGGCCACGTGGCGTTTTCCGTGTTTTCTCCACGTCTGAACGCCTGAATAGGTTCCAGTTGCTTTTAGAAATCCTTCCGGAAAGCATTATTCCACGAATGCAAATAAATATATATCATTTCTTAGTACTTCACATCGCAATTGAACGTCACTACTTACCACGAAGCACCATAGCATAGTAGCTTTTGCTTATCATAAATAAAAAAGACGTACGACATGGCTGTTTTTCGAAGTTAAGGCCTTTATTAAAAGTTAATTGTATGTTTTTTTTAAGAAAAAATTTTAATTTCCTCTAATTAGAAATGGCTATTATTTAGATGTTCAATTGCTTCTAATATCGATATTAAATATATATAACTTGAATTTTTCATATGTACTGTAGACATTAAGCCAATAAAGTAATTATATTACTGATACGTTTCTAAAGTTTTAATACTCTCATCTAAACAATAAAAATTTCAGCAGCGAGTTCGTTTACTTTGTGTCATCATTAGAAACACAGTGTGTAGTTTTATCTCTTATGATATTCTAAGAAAATACTTCTTATATTTCTCTTATTATAACTTGGCATCAACCTTAATTTTGCGGATAGGAATAAAGTTAATTAATAAAAAATTGTGAATGCTAACAACGCGAAATACTGTCGTAAGTCTTTCCACACTTGAGATTTGTCATACAATTTTTTTGCTCTCTTCACCATATTGACCTTTAAGCACCAAAATTTAATACTATTTACAATTTCTATAATATTAATAGTTCTTAGTTTATTAATGTTTGTCACAATACAATTAGTAGAAGATAAGACATTTTTGACAGTAAAAAAATTCATTAATTAAAAAATTTATTATTATGCAAATCAAAATTAATATTATAGATGCAAAGTAATCTCACATATACAACATAATTTAGTATTTTCTGTTGAAAATTTGGTACTAACAAACGTTAAATATTTCTGTTTCTTTGTATTAACAGGAACTGCACCAGAACATCATTCGCTTTAGAAAAATATTGTATTAGTTCCATCCTTTTTAAATCATTTATTGAATAAATATTACATAAATGATTAGAAAATGTTGGAATTATATGCATTTTTTCAGTAGTCTAAAGGGGGCTTCATGTTCTTGTACTGTTGACGCCTAAAAGGCTGCGGCGTTTCCTTTCGTAGTTGTAGTTTCCTTGACATTTCTCTGGTATAAATTTATTTATTTAATCAAGTACGATAACGCTGTGTGTCGTTTAAATTCTCATTACATTATTAAAATACTTTATTTACCAAAGTTAAGGTTTACAGCATTAATACATACAATTTTCTATAACGAAAAGAAAGAAATCTTAGAAACATACTTTCAACTTTTTCCGAATTCTTATAAGTTAGCATATAGTTTCAACTCGCTTTTTCCATTGAACTAGTGAACATTTACAGTAAAATTTATGCTATAAACTTATACAAAATAATATCTAAAATCATTTAATAATTATAACTTTTTCAGGAAAATCGCAACTACAAGAATAAATCATTTATTAGAGATATCTTGACATATTCAAAGATGTACATTATACTTCTTCTTCTTCTTCTTCCTCAGCTTTTCCCACTCTATGTAGGGTCGCTGTTTCTGATGAGTCGCCTCCACTGCTCCCTGTCTTGGACTGCCTCCACATTCAGATGCCTCCCTCTCAAGTCCTCGGCCACAAGATCCATCCACCGTCTCCGCGGTCGTCCCCGCCTCCTCCTCCCGCTCACTGACATCTGCATAACCCTTCTTCCCACATACTCTTCTTCTCTTCGTACCACATGACCAAACCACTTCAACCTTGCCTCCTGTATCTTTGCTTCTATGTTCGTAACTTTCACAGTTCCCCTCACACATTCATTTCGAATGTGATCCCTTCTCGTAACCCCACACATCCAGCAGAGCATCCTCATTTCCGCCACCTCCATCCTTTTGACATGGGTTTTCCTTAAGCTCACAGTCTCAATAGCATACAACATAGCCAGTCTCACCACCATTCGATAAACTTTCCCTTTCAACCTAAGCGGCACCCTCTTATCACATAACACACCTGACATATCCCTCCAATTCCTCCAGCCAGCCTGAATCCTGCCTGTCACCTTCTTATCCACACCTCCATCCTCTGCCACAGTTGACCCCAGGTACTTAAAGGTATTGACTCTGCGAAATACGTCTCCCCTCAACTCCAGATCCCTCTCCCGGGCACTATCCTCCTCCCCACTACACATATACACTGTTTTACTCTTACTCACCCTCAAGCCCCTCCCTTCCAACGTGCCCAACCACCTTTCCAATTTAACCCTCAGCTCCTCTTTAGTCTCGGCGCACAGAACGATATCATCTGCATACAACATGGTCCAAGGCGCCTCTTCTCTGACCCCGTCCGTGATCACCTCCATCAGCATGTTAAACAAGAAGGGGCTCAGTGCTGACCCTGATGTAAACCAACTCCCACCTTGAAGCACCGGGACACTCCAACACAGCTCCTAACCTTTGTGGCCACATCCCTATACAGCTCCTGTATCAATCTAACATACTTTTCAGGAACTAGCTTTTCCCTTAGACACCTCCATAGTTCTTGTCTAGGCACCGTATCATAAGCTTTCTCCAGGTCAATGAATGCCATATGCAGCTGGGTTTGCTTCTCCCAATATTTTTCCAACATTTGCCGAAGGGCAAAAATGGCATCGACTGTTGACCGTCCTGGCATGAATCCAAACTGCTCTCCTGCAATGGTCACCTCTGCTCTCAACCTTCTGTCTAAAACCCTTTCCAAAATCTTCATCGTGTGGGACATCAACTTTATTCCTCTATAGTTTTTACACTCTTGAACATCCCCTTTTCCTTTGTAGATAGGTACAAGTATACTTTCTCTCCATTCGTTAGGTATTTCCTCCTGCTCAAAGACTTTTTTGAATAGGTCCCATAGCAGGTCAATGCCCTTCCTCCCCAATGACTTCACACCTCTACAGGAATTCCATCCGGGCCCTCCGCTTTACCGTTCTTCATCCTCTTTAGGGCCCTTTCCACTTCTTCTCTGGTTACCATCTGTACCATGCCCATGTTTTGGCTTCCTTCCTCTCTGTTCTTTGTTACATTCTCTGTATTCAAAAGTCCCTCAAAGTATGCCCTCCATCCTTCTCGTATGTCGTTCTCCCTTCGAAGGACCGTCCCCTGTCGTGTCCTTGATCTGCCTTACATGCGAGATGTCCTTCGTTGCCCTATTCCTGATTTTGGCTAAACGATATATTTTCTTCTGTCCTTCCCTTGTATCCAACTCCTCGTATAAATTCGCATATGCTCCTGCTTTTGCCTGTGCCACTACTCTCTTAGCTTCACGCTTTGCCGTTTTATACGCAAATCTATCTTCCTCAGTACGTGACCTGTCCCACTTCCGTTTTGCCTCCTTCTTTACCTGAACAACTTGTTGCACATTTTCATTCCACCACCAACCTTCCTTTTGCATCCTAATCTTTCCAGATGTTACACCAAGCACCTCCTCCGCACAGTTCCTGATAGCCTGGGCATTATATGCCTACCAGTCCTGCACCCCTCCCATTCTTGCGAGATTTGTAGCAGCACCCTCTCCACATACTCCGCCCTCGCCCTCTCCTCCCTCAAACGAAACCACTTGATTTTCTTCATCTGTGTATTTCCACTTTTCCTATACATTCTTAACTTCATGTCTATGCACATCAACCGATGTTGCGCCGATACCTGATCTGTTGGTATAACCTTACAGTTTATCACCGTCGCAAGGTGCTCTCGTCTAGTAAGGATATAGTCAATCTGCGAACTATGAGGCCCACTGTTGAAAGTTATCAGATGACTTTCCTGCTTGGTGAAAAACGAATTCACAATCCCCAGATCAAAAGCCACAGCAAAACCCAATATACTCTCCCCCTCCTTGTTGGGTTCCCCAACCCCATGGCCTCCATGGATCCTTTCATAGCCCATGTTCCGCTCCCTATGTGCCCATTGAAGTCGCCTCCCACATATTACTCTCTCCCCTCCTTCCAGTGTCCTCATTTCTTCATCCAATTCACTCCAAAAACATTCTTTCTCCTCTGTTGCACATCCTACCTGGGGTGCGTACACACTAAACACCACAAGTAGATCATCTCCAAAACTCAGTTTCATTCGCATCATTCCTATCACCTCTCCTGTACACTCTAGTACCTCGCTCCTCCACTTGCCAGCCACCACTATTCCAACCCCATTTCTTCCATTCCTGTTTGCACTGCTATAAAACAATTTACATCCATCTCCAAGTTCCTTCGCCTTGTCTCCCCTCCACCTCGTTTCTTGCACGCACAGTACATCAATCCTCTTCTCTGCATCATATCCACCACCTCCATTCCTCTTCCCGTCATACTTCCCACATTCAGTGTTCCCACTCTCAACACCTTTTCCTCATGTAGGGCTTGCTTCTTTAACCTCATCCGCCACTGGTGAGGTAGCCCTTGCCCACTTTTCGCAGCTTTTAGGGCGCATCTTAGTTCTAGCTGCGTCGCCTACAGGTTCGCCCTAGTTCTCTTTCTATCACAGTTTCTGAGACTCATCATGTAGTTTTGGCAAGATGTTTACGGCCAGATGCCTTCCTGACGCCAACCCTGAGTACATCATACTGAGTATGTTTTTTTATATAGTAAACGTAAATCTTATTCGATGTATTAAATTCATTGTAGTTCTTTTGTTTAAGGTTTAAAAGTACTGTAAATGTTCTGCATTCCAGGTAAGAAATCTATATCCAGCAATTGTACAGTTTTAAATTTTAGTACTTTTAAATAAAAAATAAGACAATTTATCAACGCTTTACTTAACTTTTCCGATATGATGTGAAACTGAATGTGTTGTTCCAATTCTTGTGCTAGTTCGTTAGTGTAGTTTCTGAATTCTCAAGAAAACCCATAAGGAAACTGTTTCATTTCTACCGTCTGTTACCTCTTTTGTCCATGTGGTATTCAAATATAATAAAAACATTTAACTCTTCCGAATGTTGTAAGAGTACACGGAAAACTACTATAATTATATAAATTTAACTATTCGGGCTGTTTGACAATAATAAAATAAATCTGCATAAAAAGTATAAACTTCAAAAAACTAAAAATAAAATCTGTGGATGTATGTGTATCTGTGTCTCTGTGTATTTGATAGCAAGTATTTCATTTACCATCTCAGGAGGGTGAAGTTTTATAAAGGGAATTTGGCACGATTACTTGTCATTAAGATACAGTACAATGACTAATAAATTTAAAATAGAGTAGTCAAGACGTCAGCAAATATGTGGGGATATGTGCCATATCTCAGGTGAGGTGAAATCTAATAAAAATTTTACTAGTTACTATCATCTATATATATACTCAGCGCACAGCCCAACGGTTAGGAGTTGAAAGTTCAAATTTGGTAGCGAGCTAGGGTACGTAACTAGATCGCATAGTAAAAAGGGATTTTTTTGAAATTTCTCTCCATGGGGGATGGACGGCATTAAGTCTTAACACTACAATCAACGATACAAGTGTTACATTACAATGGAATTGTTAATAGAAAGCGACGTGCAAAACGCAGATGCAGTATTTTTCGTTTTTGCGGGAAATAGAACATATTTTTAGACCTATCTACAAATTCTGTAATTTGTCTTAGAAACAGGGAGGACCCAATTCTTGCATTCTGTGAAAACGGGTAAGGTTGACTATTACGTAATATTCTTATACTCGCTAAAACGGTTAGGAGTTGAAAGTTGAAATTTGGTACACAGTTAGGGTACCAGATTTAAGTACCAAAGTGTTAAGTAACAATGGAGAACAAGAGAAAGCGACGTGCAAGATTTATGGCTCTGGGAAAAAAAGAGAAAAAGTAATATGTTGGAACATATTCGATTTTCAAAGTTTAAACAGATTAGTTCGGTTTTTCTCGACCTTTCTTCTTTAGAACATTCGATGAAAATCGAAGGATATAATCAGAACACGTCGTGAAAATCGAACAATATTAGAACATTCGATTGTCAAATTCGACCTTTCTGTAGAAAAACTTAGTTCGTTGATGAAATTACTTTTTTTGTGACTATTATGTAATAATCTTAATTTACGCTATCGTTACCTTTGCCCGATCAACGCCGGGCCTACTTTCTAGTTTATAATACTTTTAAAAACTCATCTAAATTCTCAAATTTAAGACTTTTCTCACGTTTTACATGAAGTGATAATTTTAACGTTATTCTAGTAACATTACACTATAGCATTACACACAATTTCAACTACGAACAAGTTCATAGTTTTTTTAAAGCGTAAATTTTTATACTGATTCAACAATATTATTCATACAACATTTTCATATATTTCACATACGTTCAAAAAAACAATTTTCATTCTAGGTCATCAGTCTTGTAAGGGTCTTATATGAAAACATAGCCCGATATAAAAATAAAGTTAAATTCTTTCTGATATGCTAAGAACAACTGTTGAAAACACAGTAATGCGATTTAAGTTGCGTTCATAAAATGGTGGACGCCAAATTGAACATGCTTTGTAACACGTTTTACAAACGATTAAAACATTTTAACTGATGTCTTCTTGTTTTATTTCGTTTAAAAATAATATTGCATACAGTGCCATTTCCCGTTGGTCGTCAGCTTTTGAACTTTTTTTGCGGGAAATAAAATTTCATCACGTCTTTTAAACTATTGCAAAGATTGATAACATTCTGTATAGTACTTTCCATTTTATTGCCATTTCAAAGTGGTTCTTTAATTATAAACGCCCTGTATAATAACTGTTTATTAACTATTTCAAACCTCACTTAAATATATTTATGAACTGAATAAAATTTAAACAAATATTTTCTTCGAAAATACTCTTAAGTCTGTTACAAAACAAATTTTTTGAAACGAGGAAATACATATAGACATTTTTCTACTGTCCACCTTATTATTACCATGTTTTTCACTACCCCACACAGTGGCAATTCTAATCAGTCCATGACTTATTTTGTCTGAATTTAATCCAGTCCTAATCTTTGTTTGTTATACTTATCTATTGTGAATATCATCATAACAAAGAACAAAAAATTTTTTTATTACTTTGATTATTTTAATTAACAGATGCTGTGTTTTATGTGTAATCGAAGTTGACATCTAACAACAACTTTAGTACTGGAACAACTTTATTACTTCTTTGTTATAAGTTGAGAGTAACTAATTTCTATTGTGTTCGCCCAAGTATATTGACGTTTTCTATGTTGACATTCGAAAGTACATTTGTTTTGAAGTACTAATCATTTAAATCGATACACGTTTATTTGCAATAGTCACGAAACATAAATCATGTTTAAAAAGTTTTAAAGCAATTATAATATAAAAATAACATCTATAACCGTGAAACAGTTTTATACTAAGTGGATAAGTCCATTAAAGCCTTTTAAACTAAGTAATATAATGCAAATAGTTAATGACTAAGTAAAATCGTTATATAATTACGCTCTTTCGGACAGGGATATATGACATTTATAAACGTGAACACGAATATACTTCATCATTTTCGTAGAAGAACCGTAAAAGTAATAATTATTAGTGAAATAATCTAACATGCCATCGTCTTCAGACAATTCTTTCTACTTGGCGTATATTTTATTCCTGATATTAAAAATGTAAATTTTATTCCATACTAAATTAATTATATTTTATAACAAAATTATATGAAATAATTTTATATATTATTTCATAATAAGTAATACATTTGAAATTCTATATAGCCATTGTCATTTTTTGATGTTTATTACCACAAAAACTACAGCTATACTATGAAAAAAATAGTAATAAAACTTAGTTTAATCGATAGATCACAAACAGGAAATAGTAGCAAAGTTAAAACCTAGTTTCTTTGATTTTGCCTGTCCTAAAAAACAATAATAATTTAAAATAGAGTTTACGACGTAGAGTCATAATAAGTAGACTTTACTTATGGCGATTCTATGAACTAAACAGTGGATACTTATCGGCGATTAAATTTACTAATTACATTATATTGACTTAGTTTAAAGGCTTTAATGGACTTATCCACTTAGTATAAAACTGTTTCACGGTTATAGATGTTATTTTTATATTATTACTGCTTTGAAACTTTTTAAAACGATTTATGTTTTGTGACTATTGGAAATAAACGAGTATCGGTTTAAATTATTAGTTTTTCAAAGCAAATGCACTTTCGAATGTCGACATAGAAAACGTCAATACACTTGGTCGTACACAATACAAATTATCTACTTTCAAGTTATAACAAAAAAGGAAGTAAGAATTTCAGTACTAAAGTTTCTTGTTAAATGTCAAATTCGATTACACGTATAACAAAGCATCTGTTAATTCAAATAATCAAAGTAAGTAAAAAATTTTGTTGTTCTTTGTTATTACTCTCTTGTGAGGGGCTAGCCAGAGATATAGAATACAGTTCAGATTACTATACCAATTAATCAGCAGCTAATCAGCGAGATAAGTCTTCGTTGGTCTAATGGAATGGCTTTATAACTTGAATGAGAAAAAAAGGAACTGCAAAGATCCCATGTAAGTTTGTTTTTCCTGACACCTGATAGTGAATTTTGCCGGCTATCACGCGTTTAAATTATTTAGAGAATCTGAAAGGAAGGAGTGACAACCTCCGTATTTATTCTCAGCAGGGTTTAAGATTTAGCGAGTGGGAGTGCATCAATAAAAAATGAGACCAGATTTGAACACATAACAATATAATTTAATACAGTAGAGCGTCGTTATACTTCCAAAAACATGTGCTCAGACAATCACTTATATTTTCCTTTATCTCTATCACAGTAGGATGCACGTAGTCTAATAAGCTTCACTAAACTCTACTGATGAAATTAATAACTAATATAATTGTTTAGCAAGCATAAAAGAAGAGCTGCTTCTCATTCTTTAGAAGGAAAATTGTGTGTCATATACGACACACGGCATTTCAAGAGGCTAAGTACTGTAGTTCAATACTTCACTTTGGTAAATACGAGAAGATAGGAGAAGATTTACTTTATATTTTTTAATAGATATAAGAGGAAGAAACAATGTGCATGGACAGATCCGTATTGTATAGTGTGCGAACCCCGGAAAACTGTTAATGTGTGTGCTAATATTTTAAAAGAAAAACGTAATTACGCCACTTTCTACGAAGATACTGTTAGGCTATACATAAATAGTCACTTTCCGGATGACGAGTGTGTTATGGATACATGAGAGCAACGGAACATACGCAATGAAATAAGTATCCAATCCAATTAAAAGGACAATCTATTTTTCATCTTCAATTAGGTTTCAAAAATAATTATTTTTATAAAAAGTAATACAGGTTTACATTGCATCATTTCCATGATAGTTATGCACGCCTTTTGGTAGATCCTATTGCCATCGTGTTCATATTTTAGTACAAAATTATAAAGCAGAAAATAGTAATCTCGAATTGGTCAAGAAAAAAAATTTAGACTTCGATTTATGAAGGTTTCATTAAAAATCAACATTCTGTGCAATGGTTCATCACTGATCAATGATAAACTATTTATGCAATATTTCAGTTGCACTTATTAAATGAAATATTTGTGACAATGTCGAAGTCCTGGTGTTATCCAGAATCTGAAAAATGCTTAATGGAATAGTTTAAAATGTTTTCGAGAAATCAAGTTTCTGAATGCTTGGTTTTTACACACCTGAGTGAATTTTTACAGAAAAGATTTGTTTATTGTCGTATATTTATTGCCTAGAATATATCTGTTTTATTACATTTTTTATCACAAAAAGCAACTCTGTGATCATGTTAATAAAATTCTGCTGCATAAGCTTTAATTTTTACATAACTCGAAACTTTTTAATCGCATTAACAATAGTCTATTCATTTGGTATAAGCTTCAGCTGATTTGTGAAATCCACAACCGATAAAATGAAACTATAAGTATTGTTTGAAAGTCACGTTAGATTGGAAGTCACGCTGTCTAGGTCAGACAGGCTGTGTAGAAGCCATTATCCAATTTCTGCTGCTACATGATAATGATGTTTATTTTTGTCATACATGGTTCCAGTGCTTTAGCTTTATACAATTTTTTGATAAGTTTATTTGATGGAAGAAAGCTATTTATTTTATATAAATTAAGGATCTGTAGAATTTATAAAAATATTGTACCAAATCTTATTGGAGCAGAACAGTTTTAAAAGTTTGAGTTAGCTTGTTTGACTGTGTCTTAATCTCAATGTTCGCCGCTTACTACAGTTCGAATCAATCAGTTTTCATATTATATACACGTAAAATTAGTGTATAGAGACATTCCACTGTAGATACATATAAAACATTATATAGAGTTTTGTTAATCCGGCACCTAATAAGCTAGATTTCGCGGATAATCTGGCATCTTCTAAAAAGTTGTCAATAATCCGGAATTGTTTTACTGTTATACCGCATGCTATTGTGACAGACCAGATAAAGTAGGAATTTTATTCAATTGAAAAAATTATACATAAAAAATAACGCTTAAATTGTAGCATTCTCTAACAAAAAACGTTTCCAACACAATAAAAATGAAGAAATGTGACGCATTTTTGCCAGGAATTACTTCTTTTCTAAAGGTAACACATCTTCCGCGTGTATATGTAACCAGAACTTTCACATTAAATTCGTCCATTGGTCAAAAAACTGAACATTGCCAAAAAAGAGCATCGAAATCAAAAAATGTACCACGGAAATAAAAAGTATAAGATTGAAAATCGACGTCACAGTTCGCTGATCCTGATTCCTTTTTGACGTGCTCTATTGCTCACCGATTCGTCCGCCTTCCTACAATCCTGTTCCCGAGCTCTGGACCACCGATCCGATCCTGTTGCTGTTTCCTCAACAAGACGATTCAGTTCAACTACCACCAAAAAGAGACTGTGTAATTATCACCTGTACGCAAATCGGCAACGAAAATCAAACCTTCCAATCAAGGTATTTCGCATCGCGCGATATATTGTAAGCTATCTCTCTCGCTTAGGAACCTGTTAACTTTTGTATATAATTGTGTTACGCTATATAGTTAAAGTAAATTTAACCCGCTATTTGAAAGGTAATGTTAATCGGTGTAAATATTATATAAATAAACAGATATTTTCTCTTCTAATTAAGTTGTGGTGTGCACTAACTTCGGCCGCGTTGTCTCTCAATTAGTGTCTATTCCAGGCATCAGAATCTTCATACGCAGTAAGCAATATCAAAACCAAATCAGTCTCTGTATCGTCCTTAAAAATGCAGTGGTGTTACTTCTGAAGTAAACATCACCATTTGAGTGCATACCCTCTGGTCACACTATTATTCTTCGGATGTGTTGGTTAGTATATTATAGCATTTGTGCACAATACACGATATCTGTTTACAGAAAATTATATTCAATAGAATCATTGTTAAGGTTGATTTTATGCAATATCTGTTTCATTATCTGTTTACAGTTATTTATAATTATTAATAACACTTTATCTTTACACTGTATTATTTTTAGACTGATAACAGAAAATATAGCAGCGTGGTACAAATTAAACAAAATTGTCTGAATTATTGAAATTGTGTATCACTTATCAAATCTTCATAAAATACAAAAATGTGAGATAGTGTAGAAACATACATCTTTTAAAGATTGGTTGTTAAGTGTTTTCTCGGTGAACATTTTATTAGCAACATCTTGTTATTTAGTTTCATACGAAGAGAAAACTTTTAGAAGCCTAATGTATTGGTTTTGTGCAACAGGTGACAATGTATTACTGTGGTCTCGAATATGCTCGGCTAACTAACTTTTACTTTATATGATACATATACAGTACACAATGGAATATCTAAATTTATAAATTGTTTATATCTGAGCATTCTAATAAACATTTTTGTAAACTATTTCTATTTAACTTACAGAATTACACTATGAAAATAGTTTAATGCATTAATATTTATTTTAAATCTTAAAATAATTAAACGATTGTTTATGGTTCTGATTTATTTTGATATAGAACAATATTCGACATGCTACTACAATTGGAGCTAAGTTTTGTACTGATTTCTTATAATACTCATCCACGACAACTACATTTCTTTGATAGTAAGTATTTTTCTTACTATATAAATTTAAGTTATTTTTATTAAAAATGATAATTGATAAAAAAAATAAAGCTGACTTTTGTGAATTATTTCAACGTGTTTTTATCCTTTACATTAAAGGTTATTTGTATATTGTTCATATGTTATTGTATTATAATAAATATTTTTAGAAATAACTACTCAAACAAAATCCTATATTATTCCAGAGATGATGCTTGATAAACATGCTACACAATGTGGTATTTAACATTGCATTTTCTAGAAAATGTGCTAGTTAATACGTTTTATCTCAAATATGTCTTGCATGATATATCTGTAATTTATATATATATATATAGAATTGAATTGGATAACATAAGATTTCAGATTATGTGCAATAAAATTTCTAATCGGATAAACACATATTGCAATAAATCTAGAGTGCAAAAAGTAACAATAATTACATATTTCAAAAGAAAGTTAAAATTTTTAAAGTTAAAAAAAAAAGTTTTTAAAATATTGTAAACATACCTAGTTGGTTAGTGTGATAACTTAATAAATACTTTTCTTCTTTTTGTATATTTACCGCATAATATAAAATTATGTCTAATAAAAGTAAACTGTTATTCAATATTTGGGAATTATTTACTTTATATTATTTATTGTACTTTCGTTAATGTAAGATTATTTAAACAGTTTTACGTTGTGTGAGGCTATTGCTGTTCAGTAACTATTTTAAAATAAGAAAATTTTAGAGAGATTATAAAAAATTTTTATTTGTTATTATTCTTTACTCGGATTTAGTAAATTGAGTTGAGTTCTTGCAACTTCTGGCAAAATGTTGTACAGTAGACCCCCCTATAACACGGGTTCATATAACACGAATTCATATAACACGGCGAAAAAAACTGCGATAATGTTCGTATCCCACGGTAAAAAAATTAGACAGATTGTCATGGACGACTCGTGTCGCGACAAGATTAGTTGAATCTGGACCAATAGCGGATATTGCACAAACCGTTGAGTTTAAACGAGCACTAGAACTAGAAAAAACATTTATTATTCAACGGCCATAAAAATTATATTTTTATTAATGATGTCTCCAAAGTTAAGCGAATTTTTCGCAGAAAAATAACTTATCAGGAAACACGTGTCTGCCGTTGGATGACCCGCTCCGCGACAAAAACAAGCTTAGGAAATGCCGTCTTCGAACGGTGCACACTCACTAAGTAATCCTACAATTCGTTGTTTATAACATAGTTTATATGTATTATTCCCAAAGTATTTTACGTGTTTTGGAAATGTTCGAGTCAAATTAGTCTAAAATCGATTAATTTTATGAAAGAAAACTTTTCAAACAGCCGTAGCCCCTAAACTGCACACGTGCCGGTCTGTAATTGGCTTATGTATTTAAGTGACTCGCACAACACGGAATTCATATAACACGGAACGTATCTACCGTGTTATAAGGAAATATACTGTATATAAACACTTTATTTTTTATGACAGTACCGATCTTTTTTTATTTATGAGTAGTTTATGTTTGCGGCATTAACCAGAATTATAAGAGAAAATTTTTAAATGCATCAAATCGTTAATTTTATGAAAACATTTTTAGCAAAGAAAACTATTCGAGTAGTTAAATGTTTCAAATCGAGTTTAATAAGAAAAACGTAATTTATATATAAAGATTAAATCAATGTTTTCGGACAGTATTTAGATTAGTGTCGATCCCGGTTTTAAGGAATATCGGTAAAATTTCAGTACTAATTAGTTTAATAATAAAGAATTTTATAGATTTTATAGTAAAATTTATTTAAATTTCAGAATCTCTTCCAAGCAAATTCATTCAGAAAGAATACATTTTGCATGTGGTAGAAGAGAAAATTCCTTTTCCGACCTGAAGTGACTTTCTTCTATAAATCGGACGATAGGCGTTTTGCATTTACTGAAAGAATTGAAAAGTCAACTTTTATACAAATAGAAAAAAATTACGTTATAAATTGTAAGCTATTATTATTATTTATTTATTTAAACTAATTAAATATTTCATACTTTCAATTTCTATTGCATAATTATTAATAGCTTTACAGTTTATAATATTGCCCGACTTTTTAATATTTTCAAAATAGCGTTCTTAATTTATTACATTCTTAATTTGCCGAACTGTTGCCAGTTACAAAGCCATCGATCCACATTTTCTGGCTGGCCACGTGGATATTTCGGAGTTTTGTCACGATCACACACCTAAATGAGGACAGTTTTCATAACATATTCTCTTTGGAGGTATTCTTTCAAGCAGCTTGCTTAAATCCCCAGCTGTCATATCTCATCGAAGTTAAAGAATCTATTGATTTATTTAAATGTATTAATAAAAACTAAAATTTCTTTAATTTTGACTATAATTTTATATTAAAATTAGGAATATAATATAATAATTAAAAATTAAGGACTTGATGCTCGTAATCACTTCTTGTTGTGGATTGTTTTCATTCAGTTTTGTATCCCTCAAAGCAATAAGCTTATGTTTTACTTTTATCGGATTGTAAAATTAATTTGATTTACTCAATCCAACAGATGGGCAAAATGGTCATAAGAGCCGCCGCAAACTAGAACTTTGCGAGAGCAAAATGCTAGCAAACGTGCCCTAGCACAACCGATGACGTCAAAGGCTCCGCCCCTCTCTTTTTGCTCACTTGATTTTTCCTTTGGTAGAGCAGCGAAACGAGAGTACTCTCGCTGTTCACAGAATTCAACAACGAGAGCATTACGCTAGCAAGAGAGAGCAGCAGAAAATGGATGACTACATAAACATGCCACACGTCGAAAAAGAAATAATAGAATTTTATCGATGTACGTAAATTACATGATTAATACATTCAGTATTGAAAGAAAATGGTATAAACGTTGTATATTAAAATAGTTATTTATAAATAGGCTTAAGCCTATTAGGCTTAACTAATAGGCATATTTTTCCCATTCTGTTTCAAAGTTCGGAACGAAAACTGACAGATAGGTTCCGTTATAATAACTGACGGAACGAAAACTGACAAGTATAGGTTATAATAAAATCTTTGTTTTATAGCCAATCCACATCTGGATTCCACGTCACGTGGACTAGTTACGCCGAGCAAACGTTGTGTAGTTTGCGGCTGCTTCGTGCTCGAGTAGCTTACCTAGCAAAAATGGCCCATAGCATCATGGGAAAAAAGGTGGGACTTAGGAGCGCGACCGAGAGTACGCTAGCTCTTGCTTCCTGTAGTTTGCGGCGGCTCTAACCTTCTGGAAGGAACTGTTTTTTTAATGCGTAGAAGTCTTTTTAAAAATTGCAAAATGCTATGTAACTAATCTATTGTCATGATATATACTATTATTAACTAAATTTGTTTAAAGGTTTTATCCTCTTTCTCTCAGTAAGATTTTTCCTCTTTTCCATACGTTTCATCTTTCATAGACTGTTGTTCACACATGATGACAGTTGTAAGTTTAAAACTGTTTCAAATCTGACAAAAAGTTTCGTAACTAAAGAAAGTTTAAATGTAGTGTTTTGGAGACATGGTTAGTCTTGCCAAAGTAAATATGTATTTATTCCAACAGCATATATTCACTGATATGACATTTTTTATCTTTATTGTATGACACAAACATAGTACTCTACCTGATATCTACTACTTGATCAACTATATGACCTCACTTCCAGCTAGCAGCAATAAATTTCACAGTTTGGCTAACTTTCTAAGTCTTATTGTGTGTGTTATTTCAGTTTCAAATTTTTAAACTGATTACTCTGCAGTTTTATTAAATTTCTTTTGTGTTTCTTCACTCATTTGTAAATTTAAATGTATTTCTGTGTCAGTACGAAAACCTGCGAACTAAAGACATTTTTCTTTTTTAAATTAGTCTTTTTCGTGAATTTTTACATGTATTTCATCTTCAAACATCTTTATCAATCTAACTACAAATTTTTACAGTATATAAAAATAGATTTTTTCTGTTGGTAAATCTTTATCCACTGTTTTTTAAAAATTTCAATATTGCATGCGTTTAATTAACAAGGATGCTTTCCTCTAAACAATTACAGCTAAAATACTCCAGCCCTTTAGAATTTCGTCCATCTTTCCAGATTTTTTCTGGTGTTTTCATGCATTCTAAATACTGTCCCACTGCTTTAGTCGCATTCGATTGATAATACGCCATTTGTATATACGTTACCATTAAAGTATTGAATGCCATTCTTTCATAGAATACCTGCCTTGTTTAAATTAAGTATAAAGGGAATAAAAAATTTCATAGTTTAACTTGTTATTCTATGGAATAGCTAAGTATTATAGGAATTAACTAGAGTTACTTAAAATCTGTTACGGAAGAGTTGGCACCAAATCATCGATGCTCACGTCAGGGCAGACACAATTGGATTCGAAATTGCGTATGTCCGAGAGACAGCGTGTCCGGAAAAATTCATTCAACTACAGATTTAACGTAAAGAATTATACAAAATTGTTTTCTTAAATAAAAGTTTTATGCAGTTCGGGTTCAAACGCTATTAACTAACTAACTAATGTTAGTTAGAATGTGAAATAAAATAATAAAATAAATGCATGTGAAACTCGTCAAATTATTATATTTAATATAATCAAAAAATACTACAAAATTATAATACTTTTTATCAATATGTATTGAAACAAAAAGTGCTGGAGTGATATTTGGAATTGCAGAGAAAGAGAAGATATTTAATTTTTGTTATGCCAGGTTCCACCACTAGGGTGCGTTATGTAGTTTACCCAACGGCAACAAGTCACATCTTCCTCACTTTTGAATCCGCTTTCACCATGTACAGTTTGTAAATTAAAGTCTCTCTTTGTCTTTTAATTTGGAGTGCTATTTATCAGTTTATCGGCGCAGGCTACCTGATAACAAGTCATTTTTAATCGAAGAATTATGTATCTGAATTTTATTGATCAAGTCGTCTTATTGACGATGGAATCTGTGAGTAATACTTTTACTATTTCTAAACTGAAGGGTCCTGAAAACTGAAAGTTATGGAAGTTCAGAGTAGAAATTCACATGCAGTCCAATGGATGGATAGACGTGTTAAGTAAAACACCGACAGACTAGACGAGAAGGTGCAAGATGTAATGGTATCTCTTGTAGAAAACAGAGTTTTATCTCATTTCGTAAGTTGTAGAACAACATCTGAAACGTGGAAGAAATTGACTAGTCTATTTTAACCCAAATCATCTACTTTAAGTATCTTTTACAAAAGAAAACATTTAACTACGAATTTAAAGCCAAAGGACTTGGAACGCGCATCTCCGATTTAGAGAACATTGTAGCACTATTCAAGGCGCGAGATAATGACATCTCTGAAATCATGCTCATTACTAAAATAAATTTTTTCCTGCCACCAGAATATTCACACTTCGTAACTGCCAGGGGAATCTGTCGTTGAAAAAGAACGTACTTTGCATAATTTAACATCGAGACTGCTTCTTGAAGAGAGTAAACATACAGAGGATAACTCCAACAAAAAAAACTAGACAATGTTGCACTTCCATCGCATAGAACGTACAATCCCGAAGCCAGGTCTAGCAATAAGATATCCATGCCACTTTTGTGATGAAATTGGTCTTTTCATAGCTCAGTGTCCAGCTAGGGTACGAAAAGAAGAAGAAGAAGACAACGAGAAAGAATGATAGAAGGAAAGCCGTATTCATCGGTTTTAATATGGCGGAGGTAGCACCAAGTGAAAACTCGTGGATTGCAGACAGTGGAGCTACTGATTATGAAGGCAAATGGATTGTTGAAATCGATTGACGTAACAGAAGCACAGCATTTTCTAATAAATTTTTGAAATTTTATGATCGCGCAGATGTAGTTATTGACTTACCACATTGGAAAAATCCATAAGTGAGTTGAATTTGTCATAAAGCAAAATAACTTGCTTTATAAAGAGTTCAACTCACTTTTGTGAATGAAATTAAGTTTATTATTATTAAACTCACTCATTGTTCATTATTATTGTAATTATATATTTTTAACCTATTTATATATTTATTTCATTAAATTGTCATTATAATTAAATGTTTCAGTGCGAAGACTATAATATGAACTTTTGTAAAATGTACAATAGGACAAAAATAATTAAAAAAGAATCGTTAATACCAGATAGAATAAAAGTTGGTATACATAACGTAAGTATAAATAAATCTAATGTATAATTATTCTTATTATGTCCAATTTAAATAAAGTAACGATTTGTGTATATGTTGTTATAGTATTTCAAATGCAATATGAAATTGTATTTAAAATTTATTGTAACTCAGTTTGAAAATATCAGTATTTTAATGAATATGATATTGAAAATGATATTACACTCATCCTCAATTTTCGTGCATAAAATATTAATATTTTTTTGTATGCTAAATTCCGGCTCTCTTATAATTTTAGCTTACAACCAAAAATTTTAGCTATTCTTTAATGGTACTTTGTGAATTTTGGCTTCTGTAACAAGAAAGCAATGTAATTATATTAATTTTTTTTAGTTTTTATTTATTTTCTTTCATGTTGTGCTTATTCTTTAAATTGTGCGCATTGCATTGCAGAAACGTTATTACTTGTGGCTATTATTGATTCAGTCAGAGAGAGACTGAGAGGAGCCAAATAGTAAACAAAATGTTCCAGCAAAATCGGGAGAAGTCATTTATAAAATATTCTTACGTTTCATGCCTTAATACGATCTTTTATCTTTCGAAGTATGATGCATGATCAAAATCGGCCATATTTCGTCTTGACAATTTTTGGTTTTTCTAGTGTACAGCTTAATAGTTAAATCAAATCATGTGATTGAACTATAGAGCTTCTGATGTGTTTAGCCACCCTTTTGAAATAAACTGTATTTAAGGCCTTCTAATATATATATAAGAAAAATAATAATGTAAGTTTATATTCAATGTTTTTCAACATTTCATTACTGAATACCAGAATTTTGCTGCATCAAATAGTATTAGCCTGTAGAATGCTGTGCATTTAGAACGATGTAAACTTAAAACAGTGTTTAGCACATTGCTACAGTATGATATCATGATTATTCGGAACTACAAACGTTTTCATGCAAGTGGAAAAAATCATGAGTTCTCCTGATATTGGCGTGAATTATTTTAGATTTCCTCGAACAATAAGACGTTGTTAAAAAGCTGTGATATTGTTCCAATGAAAACTGGACGACCGAGTGTATTCAATGTTCACGACAAAATAATAGAAACATTACGCCTAAAGATTAATTTTAAAACTTTTTCAGAAATCTTCAGTCATGGGCAGAACCCTAATTTGTGCATGCAAAATTACTTGTTTACAACATTTTTCATTTTGTCTGCACCATCTACAGCAAAATATTTTAAAATTATTAAATTATTATCTGCAGCACAAAGACATTTGCTTCTAAAGAAAAAAAAAAGAAAAAATGTTTTTAAAGCATATAATCTATCTGAAAATTTCAATTGAGTGTTGACGCTGATGAAATCGTTTCTTTGTTCACTCGGATGCTCTATGATTGCTTCAAGTCAGAAAACAGCAATTGTAATGTAAAAATGCCTGTAAATGTAATACAATAAATGTGGAATTATTTACGGTGTCTTCATGCTGTAACAGAGATAAAAAAATTATATTTTTTCACGATAATGAACGCAGGTAAATTTGACGAAAGGTCCATTATTGTCATCAGCAAATATTTCTTCTCTTCTCGAAACTTGGATTTTTATTAACACTTTCCTTATTGTCATATATCAGTCAAAATAAATAAGACTCAGAGCAATTAGAAATTATATAAGTACTCTCATTTACTTAAGATAAATTGTTCGTATATGTACTGTCGGGTCAGGACTTGCTTGCGCTAAAAATCAGAGATTCTAATTGTTTGCGCTTCATGTACCAGTCATATATTCGCCATTGTATGTACAATTTGAATAACGACCTTTACAAAAAATTATAGACAGTTTTCTGTTGGAAGAGTATTTCTATATTGTCTACTAGTTTATCTCTTCCTTTTCATTTACTTCCCGAAACTATGATTTTTAAATTCGGCAGAACTCTTGTTGATCTGAAGAAAATATTATAACAGATGAATATTCTTGTTTGATTGTGTGTTAGTCAAATGCAAAACAGAAAAATGACAAACTTATTTACTTCGACACATTAATGATTTATGGTGTGATTCCATGTTATTGGGATTTCTGATAAACTTTTATAAACTAGCTCTTTTTTGTTTTTTAATCTTGTAGAGTTGTTAATAGTAAGATCCTATTTATACTTTATTATAAAGTGTTTATACACAAAAATTATGATACTCTAGCATAATCAATTCATAGGGGAATCATGTCAGTCACTGAAAGAGATGTACACTTTTTGTTTTTGGTTTTTCAGAATTGAATTTATGACCATGTTCCTCAGCAGTCTGTCAAGGAATCTAGACATAAAGAGTAATAAAAAACAGTGATACAGTATAATTAAATTAAATCATATTCAACCAAAGCAATACAATGTTTCGAAATATAAACGTGAAAATAATCATTTCAATTGTAAAGAAATGAAAACGATAATAGAAACTGGTAAAGATATTAGACATTACAACTTTACAGAAACAGCATGCTTTTTACAATTACTGCCATTTCTTTAGAAAATAAAATTCTGATTTCACTTTGCTGGCTGTGTTATATGTAACTGAGACAATACGACGATTTCTCGAAAGATGACCTGTCAAAAGTTTTAATTTCGTATTCAGTAAACGAGAAATGCGAAAAATTCGAGTTTTTTCCGTATGTATGAAAGTATTACTGTGTGTGGATGGTACGACTTTGTTCACACTACCTCAAGCAACTCTCTAATGAAAATTTCTGAAATTTTGCAGGGAAAGATTAGGGGAAATAATGGTATTAAATTTTGTTAGTTATAACTCAAACATGTGGGAAAATAGAAGAATTCGTGGTTCAAGTAGGGCCGGTGTAAATGACAATTTTACTGGTTATTCTTATTTCAAATTTTTGATAAAACTCATTCCTGCCTTGAAAACTAGAATTTTGCAATTATAAAGTAATTAATTATATAAAAGATTTTAAAGATGAATCATCATATTAGCTGAAACCACACGGTTTTAAATGTTGTTACCGAGAACCTTCAGAAATTTGTGGGTAAAGATTTCGATTCTGCGTTTTTTTTTCTGCTGACAATGAATACTGGTGGGTTAAAAAAATATGTTTCTTTTTTATTTTAATATAATTTAATCAGATTACACAAATAAATAAACTAATGATATATTAAATTCCTGTAAAGTGTTTCAAGTAAGACACATTGATATTTCCTGCGGTTGAATTTGAAAGAAACAGGGGTTGTTTGTTTAAAAATGAAGAAAATATAAGTATTATAATAATCGCTTTAATATTAGTAGTTCTTATTTCGTTAATGTTTGACACAATACAATTAGTATCAGATCGCTGATTCTCTGATAGTGACAAAGTTTATTAAATAATGTATGAATACACATAAAAAATTAATATAAATGCAAAGCAATCTGACAAATGAAACATAACGAAGCGCTTTCTTTGACAGTTCAGTTTCAAAAAAAATTAAATATTCTTGTAGCTATCTGTTGAAAACATTTCTAATTCAGCCAGTCATAATCCGCTTTAGATAAACTTTTTACGTGTAATTAATCAAAAGCATTATTTAGATATTTGTATTTTTATAAAAATATTTTCTGCAAAGAAGATAAACAACTATTGAACCTTTAAAGTAAAATTTAAACTATAAACTAACAAACAATAATATTTAAAATTAAATAACAATGATAACTTGTTTTTTAGGAAAATATAATAAATAAAAGGAACGGAACCTTCGTTTCGAGATATATTGACTTATTACAGGATGCTCTTCATAATAGGTATTTTATAAGGTATAAGTAAATTTTATTAGACGTGTTAAATTCATCTCACATCATTTGTTTCAGGTTTACAATCACACGTCATGAAGTATTGGTAAGAAATCTATATGTCGCAATTGTACAGTTTTGAAAAATACTACTATAATTTAATTTCATTAACTAGGGAGATATTGCCATCTGTGGTTATGATATCAGAAAAGCTTACTTGTCTTATTCATCTTCGATATGTCACATTCCAACTACATTTGCAATACGTGCTGCAAGACCTTTAGATAAAGCCTTTATCTTGGTAAAACCTTTCGATGTAATGGTAAGTTCGAAAAATTGTTATTTTTGCTATATAATAAACAACATCTTTTTCATTATACGAATCAAAATTTACATGAGTAAAAAATATTAAATATTTGATAATGTATCATATTCACTGATTGGTAGCATAAATTCATGAAACAATTGAGCCGTTTGTCAATAGAAATATGCTTCCAGAGAAAATATTTATAGTTTATTGAAAACATAAATATAAAAAATCTTGGATAATGTTACCCTAGGTATACAAAATGGCGGATCGTCTCTGACTTTAGCATACAGAAGCAAGGAAACAGTGGGGACGCACGTTTTCTAAACCTAACCTATTTTAATAAATTACCATAATTATTAGCAACTAAATTATTAGAATAGGTTAAATTTAGAAAACGTGCATCCCCACTCTTTCTTTGCTTCTGTATGGTGGAGTCAGAGACGAGCCGCCATTTTGTATACCTAGGGTAACATTAAGCAAAATCTTTTCTATTAACGTGATAGATAATAAAATATAAGTAAATGAAAAATTACGCGGCCAAAACATTGGCGAACGGGGATCCAAACACAAGAGTTCAGTGATATCTCCTATTTGTCTACCGCTGGGCTTTTACTGATTCATGTAAAAATACATCAAAATGAATATCATTTGTTTAATGTAATGTGTAACGATAAAAAATCAAAAAATTTCAATTTTTTAACCAGAGCAATGATGCCTACGATTTACCTTTTCATAATTTTAAAAACGTTATAAAATAATATATTCGAGGACCTCTCAGAACGGCCATTCAAAGGGACGTAAATATTTTTTTATAAACTTGCTTTTGTTTGAAAATTATTTTATATGCAGGTGAACACTCCGTAACAAACAGCTGCAATTTACAGATGGTCGTTATTGCAGGTATCACTGTATTATGAAAACATTAATATTTTAAAAAAACAAAATAATTTTGAATATTTTGTATTTCAGATCTAAGGATTTGGAATAATTCTCATTTTTCGACTTTTTAAATAATTATATTTGTTAACTTTCGTACGAAAATAAAAAATATAATACAAATAACAATGATGAAAAGCAGAAATGAGTAAATAGAAACATAGCAGATAGCCAAAAATTTTCATACTTTAATTTTTCAGTGAATTATATTAAAGGAACTTTTACTTCCGACAAGGTGAGTTTTAATTACTTACTGTGCATAGATGTACTTCTTTTAAACAGAGGAGAATTATTATTTAATCGAAAAATAATGTGTACAT